>NC_060107.1:3990000-3997500 GCF_021155765.1 Diprion similis
CCCCGAGAGGCGTAACGGCAGTTTTCCTTTTCTTTTGACTTCTCTTTCGTTTATAGACAGAAATTGTTGCGAGGTGGAAAAAATTCTCGTCTGATAAAAATCATCAATTTTATTCTTTATGTGTATACTCTTGTTTGTTTGTAGACATTTCTTTTGTACGCGTAATGTCAAGTGATATTTACATTCTACATTATACGTTTTCCATTGTCAAAAAGTTTTGCCTTTTGTAACACTTGTACGTATATGTATATATATATATATATATATATATATATATATATGTGTATAAAAGAAAACTTTTTGCACGTGTTATACAAATTTCAATGTAATAATTGTGTAAACAGTGTTTAGTTGGTTAGTTAGGTACGCGTAATAATACCTCAGTGTTCAAACAGTTTCTTGTGTTGGCAACCGAGATTTATACACCCTCTATAATATAAGCAAGGGAAGAATTTAATACTCAAAATTTTGTATTTAATACCTTGTAATATTCGTGTAAAAATTATTTCGCGTTCAGGATTTTATATCGCGAAAAGGTTTTATTAAACACGTTTCACATATTTTTTTTTTTTTTATCCTTCTTGCGAAATAAGTCAAATTTTTCATATTTTCAAAATAAAAAAAAAAAAAAATTATTTTTTTATTTTTCTCTACCTACCAAATTATGCCATCGTACGATAATATTATTGGCCTGAGCTAATATCGAAATTCATTGGGAAATCTCGTCGTCGCGGATAATAAAGATGTTGACATATTTTTTGGGAATAAATTACAAAATTTACATATCGCATCAGTCATTCTTGTTATTTCGTGTTGGTATATGATAATTAATAATTATTATACATATTACGTTGAATATCGAGAAGTTTATTATTATTAATTATTATTATTATTATTACACACGGTTATGAAGTATTTTTTTTTCTTCTTATATTTAATATAAGTATTATATATAAAAAGAAAAAAAAAAAGTGATGATCGTAACGGGTTAACAATATTTTAATAATAATCTTCATCGTTTTTCCTCGGTAAAAATTTATCATTCAAATAAAATATCATCAGTCACTCATGGAATAAATGGGGTAGAAAATTTTCTTAACTGTATTACCGATTATACCTTATAGGCTTAGTCAATTGTTTTTCCTTATTTATTTATTTTTAATCTTTTTCTCATTTCTTCTTCAACTTTATCACCTCGTTGCGTCGTTTTTAATGCTTATATATATATATATATATATATATGTATGTATGTATATCTGTGTGTGCAGTTTGTGTCTAAATCCGTAATAACGCGTTTATACTATCAGTGATTTATCTTTACACATGTCTCGACGCGTTACGCATATTATAATGAAAACCTCGCGCGTTTCTCGTTTAACAATAATAAGATAAGAGATAACAAAATCGAGGACGAAAAATTTAGTCGTTGAAATAATTTCTCGAGATTCCATTATTGAAAATAAAGTATAAATTATACAGAAGCTAAGGGATGTAATTGCGTTTGTCCAAGAAAATAAAATAAATAAATAAATAAATAAATAAAAATTATTCATTATCCTCGATCGTAACGAAGAGAAAACGTGTGGCGTGTTTATTCTCAATTTTTTTCGTCGCGATTATTATAACATCGAATCGTTTATTACTTCGTTAATATGTAATTCGATAACGAGTGTAATATTATACACGTTACGTATCGTCGTGCGGTTTATTTTTTAGATTAGCAATATTTCATCTTGAAACAAAAAAGAAGAAAGAAAAAAAATTAATCAACAAATGAAACAGCTTATTTGACACGTTTAAAAAGAGAAAGAAAAAGAATAAGGAAAAGAAAAACAAGACTAGAAAGAGATAAAAATAGATTTGAGAAGCGTATTGAAATAAGTATGCATGGTTAAAAAAGTAAAACGGTATACAACTATAAACTCGCATAAATAAAACGACTGGTTTTTTGCGCGTCTAATACAACTGTGTGTGTGTCTCTCTCTCTCTCTCTCTCTCTGTGTGTGTGTACGGAGCAGTCTGTGAGAGAGTATGTACTTAAAGTAACGCGTCATAGTTATTTTAGTTGGGTGCCGGCAAATACGTTCGTATCGAAATACGAGGACCGTCTTTTTAGTCGTCTTACTTGATGCTTTTGCTTATTTTTATAACCATTAGACTTGCGATTAACCAATGTGTGATCTGATATAAGAGATTCTAGGAGGCTGAAGTTAGTAACGTTAACGTAATACGAAACGAAATGAAACGAAATGAAATGAAACTTCTGGGGGGGGGGGGGGGGGGGAGGAACAAAAAGACTATTTTGCAAATTTATAACAACAGTCACTTTGGATTACTTGAGTTTTCAAAATATTAATGTAAATTTCAGTCTTGTTATATATGATTTTACCGAATTTTCCACATGTTTGTGTGCAATTGTGAAATAACAATTTTATCAAAGGGGTTAATCAATCATTAGAATAATATATCGTAACTTCTAACTTCAGTTCTCATGAGATTTTGTATTTAAAATTTAGGACGAAAAAAAAGAGAGGAATAAATATATATTTATATACGTATTTCAAGGATTTGTCGAAGCATTGGACGAGAAATAAATCTATTACAGGGGCTAACACAGATATCGCAAAATCTTAAAAATTCAGCCTTCTGCAAGTTCAATCTGATTTTCAATTTCAACACCTGCGTAGTTTGTAAAAAAAAAAAAAAAATAGAGAAACGCACCAATTTGATTCGCGGTTTTACCGGCTTTCCGACCTCGCGTTTTTTTTTTTTTTCCCTCTTGTCACCCGTTAAACATCCCCTGGGACATATAATGCACGTATTTCACCGATGTATGTATATATATCTACACTAGGTATATGTATGTATTATATATACACACATACACAGCACACACCAGCGTAAACTCCGCCGATATATTGATCCAAAATCGAATTGAGATTCTGTTCGTGAATTCTCACTCAATCTCACATCCAGAGACCTTCTTCATTAAATTCGACGCTGCGGTATATATAAAAGTTAACTCCATATATACATATATACATATATATGAAATATATCTGTAAAAAAATCAAGTCATAGCTATGTTGTAGGTTTTTCTTCATCTCTCTCTGAAAAGCCTCTCCTCCCATCAAAAAAAAAAACAACAAAAAAACAAGAAAAACTTGAATATTTCATTCACCTTGTTATAAACATTCAAATTTAACGTTTCAAATCAACCGATTCCATCCTGAAGTTCGTTGAAAATTATTTCTGAAAAGAAATCCCGGGTTTTTTTTTTTTTTTTTTTTATTTTATTTCCCCCACCAACGTTTCACGTTGTTTTCATTTTTCACTTTTTATTTAAACAAAACTCTTTCAAATATACGTATATTATCGTTCAAACAACTCGTGGTTTATTAATTTTTCTCATTTTTATCTTTCTAATACCTATATCGTAGCAATTCACCAGATTATAATATTATATATATATATATATATATATATATATACTCTTTTCACTTATGTTATTAATTAAATACAGTTTGTATAAAAATTTCTTTTTTTTTTTTTTTTTCTCTTTCAAACTTGTTCACTTATTATACATAATACAATATACATATATGAGAACTAATAATTCTCTTTGTTTTGATGAAAAAATTTCAGAAATCACGTCTTTTTACTTTATAACAGGTTGTACGATTGAGAAATGAAAACTTGAATAAAAAATTAAAAAAATCTATTCGCGAGACGCGAGAAACCGACCGTTCACCACCCGCGATATTCGCGGACTAGTTTTGCCTCGCGTTGCCGCGTTTATCACGCGCCGCGATCCCCCACCCCCACCCCCACCCCCACCCCCACCCCCACCCCCACCACTCTTCGTCTCCTCCTCCTCCTCCTCCTCCTCCTCCCCTCCAACTCCGCCAACGTCACCCTCCCACCCCTCCCAGTCCGCGACACTCGTCCACTTTGGCCACTCGGGTCGGCTATTTCGTCTCCTTTCCTCCCTCTCTTCCTCCCACCCTCCCTCCTTTCCTCCCCTTAATTTTCACCCCTCGCGCCTAGCTTTCGTCGAGTGGGACGATGCACCCCCCGGTTCTTTCCACCCGCTCACCCCTCATCCCCATTTACCCATTTTTCGCCCACTTTAGCTCCTCCGCAAATTGTAGCACTTCTTATCGCCAGGAATCCTCCTTTCTCCCCTCTCGCCCCTATTCTGCTATATGGTGCGAAGGGTCGGGGGGGGGGGGGGGGGGAGGAGGAGGGGGGCACGGCAGATAAAACAGATAAATGTACTAAACGTAAATTACAAGTTTCTAACGGGGTCCAGATTTCGGGACTGATAATATATATATATATATTGTATAGCAACTCGGGTCTCTTTAACATCGCGGTTTTGTTTGTGTCTGCTTGCTGTTCTTGTGTGTCTCTCACTGTTGAGAGCCTTAATGTTTTCGTATAATTAAATACGTATAAGGTGGGGAAATCTCCGTCAATGAGGGTGAACGTTATAACCTATTTTTTTATTTTTAATTTTTGACTTTACATATAGATATATGTTCTTGATTCTAATTCCCTTCTTCTTTCTATCATGCTTTATTTGATTTAAATTTTTTTCCCTTCTTTTTTTTTTTTTTTTTTTTTTTTGAATCTCCTTTTTTTCCCCCCCAAAGTTATTCAGCCGTTGCATCCGATATTTTTATTGTAAAAAATATTTGCACACTTTTGTTACGTAAAATATACGTACGTCCACACGTTATACATTAGATATACAGTGAGGATTTTATAACAACGATTAAAATCGAAACAGTCCGAAAGCAGCGAAGTTTCAAATCCCTTAATCCGAACGACGTGTTTTCGGTTGGCAGCGGTGCTCGTTACCCCTTTTGATAAAAAAAAAAAAAAAAAAGGTACAAGGAAAAATAAAACAGAGAGAGAGAGAGAGAGAGAGAAGAAAAAAATTTCTGTTTCAAAATCTCGCAGCTAATTGATGCGATGTACCCGATGCGGTAGAACTTTAATCCCCAATTTTGTTAACTCTCGAGGCTTTGCCCGTTATTTATGACTATAATTTTTATTACATTTGCACGTATGTGTAGTTTTTTTTTGTTTAAAAAAAAAAAATTTTTTTTATCATTTTAGTTCGGTTCAAGTTTTTGCTTCTTTTGTATTTAATCGAACATATAATAGAAATCGATCAAATTATATGTTGTATACAGATATACGTTATAAACTGTAATTATTATTTATCGTCGAATTTTCTCAGGTTTAAGTAATGAAAATTTGATTTCATCACGTCTGAATTCAAGACAATCGACATCGCGTCGGCTTTTTTTTCCCGTTCTTGTGGGTAAAATGAGAATCAAGTTTTTCACTTTAGGAATATAACGAAAAAGCTTGAAACGAGAAGAAGCAGAATGATGGTAGGGGAGAGGGGCGGAGAGGTGGTGGAGGGGAATGAACCGAGAAAAAGGAAACGAAAGGAAAGGAAAATTTTCCTTCTAATAAAGTTTCACCCTCTTATAATAATAATTTTTCTTTTTTCCTTTCTTTTCTCTTCTTTCTTTCTCTCTCTCTCTCTCTTTCTCTCTCATCTTCAGCACCCGCAGCACGCGACTCTCGTGCCTTTCTTTTCTTTCGTTTTAATTACAACACTTTTCATTTTTCAACCCCCGACGCGCGTTTTCTGAGTGACGTTTTCTTCTTCTTCTCTTAACTCTTGTGCAAGTCACTACTACGCGCGTTGTGTTTCAGAAGAGCAGGTAAAAGCAGAAACAAAAATAGAAGTGGAGGAGGGGGAAAAAAAAAAAACGAAAAGAAAAGAAAAGAAAACAAGGGATAAAAAAAAAATTTGGGGAGAGACGGGGCGAAGGAGAAAAAAGAAAGAAAGAACGAATGAAAAATGAAAAAAAAAAAAAAAAAAAAAAAAAAAATCCACTCTCTTCGCTAAAAACTTTGCCCTGATTTTCGCAGTTTTGATCGCTCTTCGAGACCTTTCTCCCGTGATGCTTTGGCTTTCTCTCCCTCACTCTCTCTCTCTCTCTCTCTTTTTATCGCTCTCTGTCTGTCTCTCTCTTTTGGCACGGATATCCTCTCAGCCTGGAGGTCGGCGAGCGCATTAATTAGCAAGTGATTAATTACGGGTGTACATAATACGCTGACGTTGATCGGTATCGTCGTCTACCGGCTATGTATTTACAATCTATACATCTGCTGTGTAACCTTACAAAGGTACAAAGATAATGTATGTACGATATAAGGTAGGTACGCGTGAAGGAAGGGAAATTTTTTTTCAAACAATTTCAAAAAACCGTCAACAATCGTCGCAGTCACGAATTTATATTCTTGGCCTGTTTTTCTTTTGATTTTTGATTGATTTTTTGAATGATTTTTTTTTTTTTTTTTTTTTTTTTTTTTTTTTTTTTTTTCTCCTATCAAATAACTAAATACACAATTTTGCAGGATTATTTTTTATATAATTTTTTCTTTCATTTGTATTCAGATTAAATCTAATTCAACCGAATTGTGCGGCTTAGCAGATTTTTAAAAAAATTTTTTTCTCCTTTACTTCAGGCCTCTTCAAGTTTGAGAGGGAGGCTTTTTCATTCGACAATTATAAAATCCCGAAAAACACCGGGGTATAATTATTAATAAAAAATTTATATACAGATTGTGTGAAAGTGGAAGGTGGAAATGAATATAAATGAGTTAGTAAATGTGAAATGAGTGCAACGAATACTTATATACGAATAAAAAAATTTTTTTTCAACAGCCGCGGTTTAGAGATTGGGAAAAAAAAAACCGTATCTGCGGAGATGGATGCGGGGGTGTTACGGTGGGGGGTGTATACAAGTGACGGATGAGTGTTCGCGTTAAAAAGTAAACGTTAAAAAATTCACTCGGCTCGTTAGTTTAGCCCGCTTAGGAAATTAGGGTAATCGAGCGTTCCCTCCGGCCGCTGTTCTCTCTTTTTTTCTCTCTCTCTCTCTCTCTCTCTCTTCGTTCGTCGTCGTCTGTATAGATATAGTCGAAAGCCAAATAAAGGGAGAGAGAGAGAGAAAGTGGGGAACGAAGTGTTAAAGTCACGGAGTCACTTGCGAGGTGTTGCATAAAGCGAAATAAAGAAAGAAAGAAAAATTTAAGGTAAAAGCAAATTTGTCAGCCTTATATCTGTTTTTTGTTTTTTCTTCTTGGCGGTGGGGGGGGGGGGGGGGGGTGATATTTATTATTACACAATATTTTTTCCTTTTTCTTTTACTCTCTCTTCATCCCTCTGATTGCTCGCTTCATATTTTTATTCCCTCGCTTATTTTATTAGTTTTTTTTTTTTTTTTTTTTCTTCTCCGTTTCTTACTTTGTTTCATTTCATTTCTATTCACCACCATCTTCGCGAGATTTTCACTTTTCTCTACTGTCCGCAGCTATATGTCTATGATGTGTTATGTACGTACTTATGCGTGTGTGTGTTTAAATAATGGCGGGAAAAAAAATCTCTTTGTTTTACTAACGACATACGGG